>NW_027457367.1:2500-10000 GCF_027942865.1 Odontesthes bonariensis | reverse complement strand
ATCTTCCAGGAACCAGCCTGGAGCTTCCAGCGGTCATCCGCGCCTTGAATCCGCTCTCCAGCACCTTCCTCGGACTCATGCTCTGCCAAAGTCGGCCTCCCATCTTCCAGGAACCAGCCTGGAGCTTCCAGCGGTCAGCCGCGCCTTGAATCCGCTCTCCAGCACCTATCTCGGACACACTCTCCTCCAGGCCGGCCTCACATCTTCAAAGAACCAGCCTGGAGCTCCTAGCGGACAGCCGAGCCTTGAATCCGCTCTCCAGCACCTTCCTCGGACTCATGCTCTGCCAAAGTCGGCCTCACATCTTCCAGGAACCAGCCTGGAGCTTCTAGCGGTCAGCCGCACCTTGAATCCGCTCTCAAGCACCTTCCTCGGACTCATGCTCTGCCAAAGTCGGCCTCACATCTTCCAGGAACCAGCCTGGAGCTTCCAGCGGTCAGCCGCACCTTGAATCCGCTCTCCAGCACCTTCCTCGGACTCAAGCTCTGCCAAAGTCGGCCTCCCATCTTCCAGGAACCAGCCTGGAGCTTCTAGCGGTCAGCCGCACCTTGAATCCGCTCTCAAGCACCTTTCTCGGACTCATGCTCTGCCAAAGTCGGCCTCCCATCTTCCAGGAACCAGCCTGGAGCTTCCAGCGGTCATCCGCGCCTTGAATCCGCTCTCCAGCACCTTCCTCGGACTCATGCTCTGCCAAAGTCGGCCTCCCATCTTCCAGGAACCAGCCTGGAGCTTCCAGCGGTCAGCCGCGCCTTGAATCCGCTCTCCAGCACCTATCTCGGACACACTCTCCTCCAGGCCGGCCTCACATCTTCAAAGAACCAGCCTGGAGCTTCCAGCGGTCAGCCGCACCTTGAATCCGCTCTCCAGCACCTATCTCGGACTCATTCTCCTCCAGGCCGGCCTCACATCTTCAAAGAACCAGCCTGGAGCTTCCAGCGGTCAGCCGCACCTTGAATCCGCTCTCCAGCACCTATCTCGGACTCATTCTCCTCCAGGCCGGCCTCACATCTTCAAAGAACCAGCCTGGAGCTCCCAGCGGACAGCCGAGCCTTGAATCCGCTCTCCAGCACCTTCCTCGGACTCATGCTCTGCCAAAGTCGGCCTCCCATCTTCCAGGAACCAGCCTGGAGCTTCCAGCGGTCAGCCGCGCCTTGAATCCGCTCTCCAGCACCTTCCTCGGACTCATGCTCTGCCAAAGTCGGCCTCCCATCTTCCAGGAACCAGCCTGGAGCTTCCAGCGGTCAGCCGCGCCTTGAATCCGCTCTCCAGCACCTATCTCGGACACACTCTCCTCCAGGCCGGCCTCACATCTTCAAAGAACCAGCCTGGAGCTTCCAGCGGTCAGCCGCACCTTGAATCCGCTCTCCAGCACCTTCCTCGGACTCATTCTCCTCCAGGCCGGCCTCACATCTTCAAAGAACCAGCCTGGAGCTCCCAGCGGACAGCCGAGCCTTGAATCCGCTCTCCAGCACCTTCCTCGGACTCATGCTCTGCCAAAGTCGGCCTCCCATCTTCCAGGAACCAGCCTGGAGCTTCCAGCGGTCAGCCGCGCCTTGAATCCGCTCTCCAGCACCTTCCTCGGACTCATGCTCTGCCAAAGTCGGCCTCCCATCTTCCAGGAACCAGCCTGGAGCTTCCAGCGGTCAGCCGCGCCTTGAATCCGCTCTCCAGCACCTATCTCGGACACACTCTCCTCCAGGCCGGCCTCACATCTTCAAAGAACCAGCCTGGAGCTCCTAGCGGACAGCCGAGCCTTGAATCCGCTCTCCAGCACCTTCCTCGGACTCATGCTCTGCCAAAGTCGGCCTCCCATCTTCCAGGAACCAGCCTGGAGCTTCCAGCGGTCAGCCGCGCCTTGAATCCGCTCTCCAGCACCTTCCTCGGACTCATGCTCTGCCAAAGTCGGCCTCCCATCTTCCAGGAACCAGCCTGGAGCTTCCAGCGGTCAGCCGCGCCTTGAATCCGCTCTCCAGCACCTATCTCGGACACACTCTCCTCCAGGCCGGCCTCACATCTTCAAAGAACCAGCCTGGAGCTCCTAGCGGACAGCCGAGCCTTGAATCCGCTCTCCAGCACCTTCCTCGGACTCATGCTCTGCCAAAGTCGGCCTCCCATCTTCCAGGAACCAGCCTGGAGCTTCCAGCGGTCAGCCGCGCCTTGAATCCGCTCTCCAGCACCTTCCTCGGACTCATGCTCTGCCAACGTCGGCCTCCCGTCTTCCAGGAACCAGCCTGGAGCTTCTAGCGGTCAGCCGCACCTTGAATCCGCTCTCCAGCACCTTCCTCGGACTCATGCTCTGCCAAAGTCGGCCTCACATCTTCCAGGAACCAGCCTGGAGCTTCCAGCGGTCAGCCGCACCTTGAATCCGCTCTCCAGCACCTTCCTCGGACACATTCTCCTCCAGGCCGGCCTCACATCTTCAAAGAACCAGCCTGGAGCCTTTAGCGGTCAGCCGCGCCTTGAATCCGCTCTCCAGCACCTTCCTCGGACTCATGCTCTGCCAAAGTCGGCCTCACATCTTCCAGGAACCAGCCTGGAGCTTCCAGCGGTCAGCCGCACCTTGAATCCGCTCTCAAGCACCTTCCTCGGACACATTCTCCTCCAGGCCGGCCTCCCGTCTTCCAGGAACCAGCCTGGAGCCTTTAGCGGTCAGCCGCGCCTTGAATCCGCTCTCAAGCACCTTCCTCGGACTCATGCTCTGCCGAAGTCGGCCTCACATCTTCCAGGAACCAGCCTGGAGCTTCTAGCGGTCAGCCGCACCTTGAATCCGCTCTCAAGCACCTTCCTCGGACTCATGCTCTGCCAAAGTCGGCCTCACATCTTCCAGGAACCGGCCTGGAGCTTCCAGCGGTCAGCCGCGCCTTGAATCCGCTCTCCAGCACCTTCCTCGGACTCATGCTCTGCCAAAGTCGGCCTCCCATCTTCCAGGAACCGGCCTGGAGCTTCTAGCGGTCAGCCGCGCCTTGAATCCGCTCTCCTGCACCCATCCTCGGACACACGTTCTTGCCTTTGGACCCCTCCTCCAGGAGCCAGGCTGGAGCTTTTGCCCCCTTCCTCCATCATTTCAGGCCGTGGAAAGTGTCATCTTTCGGATTATCAATTCACCGTCCCAGTCTGGTACTCAGATATTTTTCCGAAAACTGGGTTTCTGAAATCGTGCAGATGGTGTTTTCGTCGTCTGCTAATAACCTCGTCGTGTGGGAGAATAGGGGCGGGCCTTGGGCTGACTCGGCCCATCGTCCCCTTTTCCCGTTGTCTGACAGAAATTTTTTCAAACTTTATCACCCCTGGTACTATAAACTTTTTCACCTCTGGTACTATGTGGCACTTAGAAAATTTTCTCAACCGGGATTCTCACCCCTGGTACTTTTTGGCACTTAGAAAATATTTCTCAACCGGGCTTCATGCCCCTGGTACTTTTTGACACTTTGACGTTTTTCTGAACCGGGCTTCATGCCCCTGGTACTTTTTGACACTTTGACGTTTTTCTGAACCGGGCTTCATGCCCCTGGTACTTTTTGACACTTTGACGTTTTTCTGAACCGGGCTTCATGCCCCTGGTACTTTTTGACACTTTGACGTTTTTCTGAACCGGGCTTCATGCCCCTGGTACTTTTTGACACTTTGACGTTTTTCTGAACCGGGCTTCATGCCCCTGGTACTTTTTGACACTTTGGCGTTTTTCTGAACCGGGATAAAGGTCATTTAAAGAGGTGTGTGCATGGTTCCTACTTATAATGGATATATGAAGGACTAAGGAGTCTGAACTTGTTCTGGCCCAAGGAAATCACTTTTTAACAAAAATCCGTATTTGGTCTTAACTCGGGAAAAGAAGGCGATTCCTGTGTTTTGATCTCAAAAGAGGCCATTTATCCGGGTTTGTGCAGGTTTATGCATGGAACTTACTTAGAATGGATATATCTCTATGTATATATGAAGGACTAAGGAGTCTGAACTTGTTCTGGCCCAAGGAAATCATTTTTTAACAAAAATCCGTATTTCGTCTTAACTCGGGAAAAGAAGGCGATTCCTGTGTTTTGATCCCAAAAGAGGCCATTTATCCGGGTTTGTGCAGGTTTATGCATGGAACTTACTTAGAATGGATATATCTCTATGTATATATGAAGGACTAAGGAGTCTGAACTTGTTCTGGCCCAAGGAAATCATTTTTTAACAAAAATCCGTATTTCGTCTTAACTCGGGAAAAGAAGGCGATTCCTGTGTTTTGATCCCAAAAGAGGCCATTTATCCGGGTTTGTGCAGGTTTATGCAAGCAACCTACTTAGAATGGATATATATGTATGTATATATGAAGGACTAAGGAGTCTGAACTTGTTCTGGCCCAAGGAAATCACTTTTTAACAAAAATCCGTATTTCGTCTTAACTCGGGAAAAGAAGGCGATTCCTGTGTTTTGATCCCAAAAGAGGCCATTTATCCGGGTTTGTGCAGGTTTATGCATGGAACTTACTTAGAATGGATATATCTCTATGTATATATGAAGGACTAAGGAGTCTGAACTTGTTCTGGCCCAAGGAAATCATTTTTTAACAAAAATCCGTATTTCGTCTTAACTCGGGAAAAGAAGGCGATTCCTGTGTTTTGATCCCAAAAGAGGCCATTTATCCGGGTTTGTGCAGGTTTATGCAAGCAACCTACTTAGAATGGATATATATGTATGTATATATGAAGGACTAAGGAGTCTGAACTTGTTCTGGCCCAAGGAAATCACTTTTTAACAAAAATCCGTATTTCGTCTTAACTCGGGAAAAGAAGGCGATTCCTGTGTTTTGATCCCAAAAGAGGCCATTTATCCGGGTTTGTGCAGGTTTATGCATGGAACTTACTTAGAATGGATATATCTCTATGTATATATGAAGGACTAAGGAGTCTGAACTTGTTCTGGCCCAAGGAAATCATTTTTTAACAAAAATCCGTATTTCGTCTTAACTCGGGAAAAGAAGGCGATTCCTGTGTTTTGATCCCAAAAGAGGCCATTTATCCGGGTTTGTGCAGGTTTATGCAAGCAACTTACTTAGAATGGATATATATGTATGTATATATGAAGGACTAAGGAGTCTGAACTTGTTCTGGCCCAAGGAAATCACTTTTTAACAAAAATCCGTATTTCGTCTTAACTCGGGAAAAGAAGGCGATTCCTGTGTTTTGATCCCAAAAGAGGCCATTTATCCGGGTTTGTGCAGGTTTATGCATGGAACTTACTTAGAATGGATATATCTCTATGTATATATGAAGGACTAAGGAGTCTGAACTTGTTCTGGCCCAAGGAAATCATTTTTTAACAAAAATCCGTATTTCGTCTTAACTCGGGAAAAGAAGGCGATTCCTGTGTTTTGATCCCAAAAGAGGCCATTTATCCGGGTTTGTGCAGGTTTATGCAAGCAACCTACTTAGAATGGATATATATGTATGTATATATGAAGGACTAAGGAGTCTGAACTTGTTCTGGCCCAAGGAAATCACTTTTTAACAAAAATCCGTATTTCGTCTTAACTCGGGAAAAGAAGGCGATTCCTGTGTTTCTTTCAGAAAAGGTCCTTTTTCTGAACTGGGATTCATGCCCAACATCCAGGCTCTCGTGCCCTGCCCACAGACACAAATCCAGGCCGAGTTTCAGCACCTCTGCATGGACAGCATTCATGGCTGCTTTCCTCTCCCAACAGCCAGTCTCTCATGCCCTGCCCACAGACACACATCCAGGCCGAGTTTCAGCACCTCTCCTCGGTCCAGTATTCATGGCTGCCGTCCTCTCCCAACAGCCAGTCTCTCATGCCCGGCCCAGAGACACACATCCAGGCCGAGTTTCAGCACCTCTCTTCGGTCAGGCAATCATCCCTGCTCCCCTCTCATAACGTCCAGGCACTCATGCCCTGCGCACAGACAAACAGAACCCAGGCCGAGTTTCAGCACCTCTGCTCGGACAGCATTCACGGCTTTTGTCCTCTCACAGCATCCAGTCTCTCATGCCCTGCGCAATGACACACATCCAGGCCTAGTTTCAGCACCTCTCCTCGGTCAGGAATTCATCCCTGCTCCCCTCTCAGAACATCCAGGCACTCATGCCCTGTGCAATGACACATCCAGGCCGAGTTTCAGCACCTCTCCTCGGTCAGGAATTCATCCCTGCTCCCCTCTCATAACGTCCAGTCACAGACACAGATCCAGGCCGAGTTTCAGCACCTCTCCTCGGTCCAGCATTCATCCCTGCTCCCCTCTCAGAACATCCAGGCACTCATGCCCTGTGCAATGACACATCCAGGCCGAGTTTCAGCACCTCTCCTCGGTCAGGAATTCATCCCTGCTCCCCTCTCATAACGTCCAGTCACAGACACAGATCCAGGCCGAGTTTCAGCACCTCTCCTCGGTCCAGCATGCATCCCTGCTCCACTCTCATAGCATCCAGGCACTCATGCCCTGCGCACAGACACACATCCTGGCCGAGTTTCAGCACCTCTCCTCGGTCCAGCATTCATCCTGCTCCACTCTCATAGCATCCAGGCACTCATGCCCTGCGCACAGACACACATCCAGGCCGAGTTTCAGCACCTCTGCTCGGTCCAGCATTCATCCCTGCTCCACTCTCATAGCATCCAGGCACTCATGCCCTGCGCACAGACACACATCCTGGCCGAGTTTCAGCACCTCTCCTCGGTCCAGCATTCATCCCTGCTCCACTCTCATAGCATCCAGGCACTCATGCCCTGCGCACAGACACACATCCAGGCCGAGTTTCAGCACCTCTGCTCGGTCCAGCATTCATCCCTGCTCCACTCTCATAGCATCCAGGCACTCATGCCCTGCGCAATGACACATCCAGGCCGAGTTTCAGCACCTCTCCTCGGTCAGGCATTCATCCCTGCTCCCCTCTCACAGCATCCAGGCACTCATGCCCTGCGCACAGTCACACACCCAGGCCGAGTTTCAGCACCTCTCCTCGGTCCAGCATTCATCCCTGCTCCCCTCTCACAGCATCCAGGCACTCATGCCCTGCGCACAGACACACATCCAGGCCGAGTTTCAGCACCTCTCCTCGGTCCAGCATTCATCCCTGCTCCCCTCTCAGAACATCCAGGCACTCATGCCCTGCGCACAGACACACATCCAGGCCGAGTTTCAGCACCTCTCCTCGGTCAGGCATTCATCCCTGCTCCCCTCTCAGAACATCCAGGCACTCATGCCCTGCGCAACGACATCACTCCGCAAAGGAAAGCTTTTGCGGTGTTTCTTTCTCAAAAAAGGCAATTTAAAGAGGTTTAAGCATGGAACCTACTCAGAATGAACATATACATAACGGACTAAGGAGTCTGAACTTGGTTTGGCCCAAGGAAATCATTTTTTAACAAAAATCCGTATTTCGTCTTAACTCGGGAAAAGAAGGCGATTCCTGGGTTTCTCTCTCAAAAAAGGCCATTTAAGAGGTTTGTGCATGGAACCTACTCAGAATGAACATAGACATAACGGACTAAGGAGTCTGAACTTG